>NC_057800.1:347949467-347958624 GCF_018294505.1 Triticum aestivum | reverse complement strand
CCATAGACTCATCAAAATAAGCAAACAACACATACAAAAACAGAATAGTCTGTAGCAATCTAGATATTTCGAAAACTTATGTAACTCCACAAATTCTCAAAAATTACGGCAACCTAAGAAATTTGTTTATTAATATTATGCAAAAAAGAATAATCATTTTATCACGCTTCTGCTAAAAATGAAAATTAATCTCCTGGGCGCAAACGTTTCTGTTTTTCAGCAAGATCAAATCAACTATCACCGTAAGCTATCCCAAAGGTCTTAATTGGCACAAACACTAATTTAAATATAAAAACCACATATAAACAAAGGCTAGATGAATTATTTAATATAAAACAAAACATAAGAAGCAAAAACAAAAATAAAATTGGGTTGCCTCCAACAAGCGCTATTGTTTAACGCGCTTAGCTAGGCATTGATATTTTAATGATGCTCACATGAAACATAGCAATTGAAACACGAAGGAAGCATCATGTAGCACATGAAAAACAAATCTAAGTCTAACATACTTCCTATGCATAGGAATCTTATAAGCAAACAAATTATCAAGGAAAGCAAAAACTAGCATATGCAAGGAAGACAAAAAAGACGATAGCAATCTCAACATGAAGAGAGGTAATTTAGTAACATGAAAATTTCTACAACCATATTTTCCTTTCTCATAATAATTACATGTAGGATCATAAGCAAATTCAACAATATAGCTATCAAATAACATATTCTCGACATGATCCACATGCATGTGGAGTTGACACTCTTGCAAAATAGTGGGATTAACATTAACTAAAGTCATGACCTCTGCAAACCCACTTTTATAAAAAAAATCATAAGATTGAACATTCTCCAAATATGTGGGATCTAATGTTGACACTCTTCCAAACCCACTTTAAATATTATTTCAAACATTATTATCAATCTCATATTCGTCACAGGGCTTAAATAAATTTCAAGATCATAAGAAGAATCACCCCAATCATGATCATTGCAACAAGTAGTAGACATAGCAAAATTAGCATCCCCAAGCTTAGGGTTTTGCATATCATTGACACAATTGACATTAATAGAATTTATAGTAAAACCATTGTAATCATGCCTTTTATTAAAGGAGCTATCATGAATCACTTCATAAATTTCTTCATAAAAAATTTTAGATTCACGAATTTCAAGCAAAACTTCATAAAGATAATCTAGTGAATGAAACTCACTAGCAATTGGTTCATCATAATTGGATCAATTAAAAAGATAGCAAGAGGGTGAGGATCCATAAACTTTGTTTTTGATTTTCAATAAACACACAATTATACCAAGCAAACAGACCGAGTAAGACATGAGGGCAAACAAAAAGAAGAACGAAAGAAGGGCGAAGAAAAGGGCAAATCTTTTCAAAAATCATTTTAGAAGTGGAGGAGAGGAAAACGAGAGGCGAATGGCGAATAACGTAATGCAAGTGATGAGATTTTATGATGGGTACTTGGTATGGCTTGACTTGGCGTAGATCTCCCCGACAACAACGACAAAAATTCTCCCTGCTACTTCTCGAGGTTGCGTTGGTTTTTCCCTTGAAGAGGAAAGGGTGATGCAGCAACATAGAGTAAGTATTTCCCTCAGTTTTGAGAACCAAGGTATCAATCCAGTAGGAGACAACGCACAAGTCACAGAAACGAATACCTGCACAAATAAACAACAACTTGCACCCAACGCGATAAAGGGGTTGTCAATCCTTTCACAGTTACTTGCAAAGGTGAGATTCGATAGAGATAGATAAACGGTAAAGTAAATATTTTTGGTTTATAGATCGGAAAGTAAAAGATTGCAAAATAGTAGATTGGAAACTAATATTATGGGAACTAGAACTTGTATGATGGAAATTAGACCCGGAGGCCATAGGTTTCACTAGAGGATTCTCTCAAGATAGAAAATATTACGGTGGGTGAACAAATTACTGCCGAGCAATTGATAGAAAAGCACAAAGTTATGATGATATCTAAGGCAACGATCATGAATATAGGCATCACGTCTGTGTCAGGTAGATCGAAACGATTCTGCATCTACTACTATTACTCCACACATCGACCGCTATCCAGCATGCATCTAGAGTATTAAGTTCATAAAGAACGGAGTAATGCATTAAGCAATATGATGAAAACCCCGTCTTTTTATCCTCAACGGCAACAATACAATATGTGCCTTTCTGCCCCTACTGTCACTGGGAAAGGACACCGCAAGATGGAACCCAAAGCTATGCACTTCTCCCATTGCAAAAAAAACAATCTAGTTGGCCAAACCAAATCGATAGTTCGAAGAGACTTGCAAAGATATCAAATCATGTATAAAAGAATTCAGAGAAAACTAAAATAATATTCATAGATAAGTTGATCATAAATCCACAATTCATCGGATCTCAGCAAACACACCGCAAAAAAGTATTACATCGAATAGATCTCCAAGAACATTGAGGAGAACATGGTATTGAGAATCAAAGAGAGAGAGAGAGAGAAGAAGCCATCTAGCTACTAGCTATGGACCCATAGGCCTGTGGTAAACTACTCACGTGATGAGGATATCAATACCATTGGTACACCCACAGCCCCTGCTGTTATACATACTTGGCCAATTACTAGAGCTGGCGCACGCCAATTGAATTACCAGGTACTTTCATTTCTTGGTAACAATTCTAATATTCATGAGAATATGATGCTACCTAATTTGGATACATTTGTTTTGCATAAAAATTAGGGCCTAGCTTGGACAAGAAAGATGAACCTTGGAGCAAGTTCAAGCATGGAGATGATGGCATGCACAAGGGGAACAAGAACGGAGTTACAAGTGATGATTCCAAGACTTTGAAGCCACCATAATGAGTGCATGAAGCCTTGGACGAAATATACGAGATGCCACTTCATAAATTTCGTCCAAAGGCTATTCTACGTGTTGCGTCACCTTATTTTTGGGCTAGGCCCATGTAATTTCTGAAATACTTGATTATAGGCTGTTTTAGAGTCCGTATGTGTGGGGAAACAAGAGTTATGGTTGGTTTCGGACCCCTCCTCCAAGGGCCGTGAAATTACCCCTCTCTCATCCATATATACAGCCCTTAGGGCATCGTATAGACTTTGGGTTTTGTTTAGATTAAAAGTTCACCATAGCTGCAACTTCACGTACTTCGTTTGTGTTCAACGACCAGACAAAGGCGTCACAGAACCCCACCATCATTAATAAAGCTTTCCTCTTATATTCGCAATATCCAGATTGCAATCTCAGTTTCTTCCTTGTTCTTCGTTTCCTCGAAGGAAACAGACCCTCGTGGTCAGGTTCAACGTGCTCTGGCGTGGTTAATAACCCCTCGGAAGTTGGTATAGCAATTGCTAAGGCGCGATGTCTCACACATTCATAGTCGGATCATTAAGGTCGACTCCCACAGAAAATGATAGCCACCATCTCATCGAAACATTGGGACACCTTCGCCTCTATCAAGTGGTATTAGATTTCCAGGTTGCTCGGTGAGATTTTACAGTTTTTCGTAGTTTAGATCGAGTCTGTTCTTCATACCTATATTCCACGAAAAAGCCAAAAACATTTTAGGGTTAGTTCATCCTATCCAAACTAGTCTAAGCCTTTGCATAGACTTTTCAGTATTTTGCTTTGTTGAATTTGCGGTTGCATGCTACCTCTTGAGCATGCATTGGTTTTCCCTTGAAGAGGAATGGGTGATGCAGCAAAGTAGTGTAAGTATTTCCCTCAGTTTTTGGGAACCAAAGTATCAATCCAGTAGGAGATTACACGCAAGTCCCTCGTACTTGCACAAACAAACAAGAACCTCGCAACCAACGCGATAAAGGGGTTGTGAATCCCTTCACGGTCACTTACGAAAGTGAGATCTGATAGAGATAATAAGATAAATATTTTTTTATTTGTGTTTTATAGATTGGAAAATAAAGATTGCAAAATAAAAAGGCGGCAGAAATAGCAAGTAGATAGGAAAATATTATTATGGAAGATAGACCCGGGGGCCATAGGTTTCACTAGTGGCTTCTCTCAAGATAGCAAATTCTATGGTGGGTGAACAAATTACTGTCGAGCAATTGATAGAAAAGCGCATAGTTATGAGAATATCTAGGCATGATCATGTATATAGGCATCACGTCCGCGACAACTAGATCGAAATGATTCTGCATCTACTACTATTACTCCACACATCGACCGCTATCCAGCATGCAGCTAGAGTATTAAGTTCATAAGAACAGAGTAACGCATTAGGCAAGATGGCATGATGTAGAGGGATAAACTCAAGCAATATGATATAAACCCCGTCTTTTTATGCTCGATGGCAACAATACAATACGTGCCTTGCTGCCCCTACTTTCACTGGGAAAGGACACCGCAAGATTGAACCGAAAGCTAAGCACTTCTCCCATTGCAAGAAATATCAGTCTAGTAGGCCAAACCAAACTAATAATTCGAAGATACTTGCAAAGATATGAAATCATGAATAAAAGAATTCAGAGAAGAATCAAATATTGTTCATAGATAATCTTGATCATAAACCCACAATTCATCGGATCTCGACAAACACACCGCAAAAGAATTACATTGAATAGATCTCTAAGAGAATAAAGGAGAACTTTGTATTGAGATCCAAAGAGAGAGAAGAAGCCATCTATCTAAGAACTATGGACCCGAAGGTCTATGGTAAAATACTCACATATCATCGGAGAGGCTATGGTGTTGATGTAGAAGCCCTCCGTGATCGATTCCCCCTCCTGCAGAGCGCCGGAAAAGGCCCCAAGATGGGATCTCATGGGTATAGCAGGTTGCGGTGGTGGAAATAGGGTTTTGTGGTGCTCTCGGATGTTTTCGGGGTATATGAGTATATATAGGCGAAATAGTAGGTCAGCGGAGCCACGAGGGGCCCACGAGGGTGGGGCGCGCCCTCCTACCTCGTGGCCACCGCGTTGCTTCCTTGACGTCCACTCCAAGTCTCCTGGATTGTGTTTGTTCCAAAAATAACTCTCCCGAAGGTTTCATTCCGTTTGGACTCCGTTTGATATTCCTTTTCTACCAAACACTGAAATAGGCAAAAAAAACAGCAATTTGCACTAGGCCTTTGGTTAGTAGGTTAGTCCCAAAAATAATATAAAAGTGCATAACAAAGCCCATTAAACATCCAAAACAGATAATATAATAGCATGGAACAATCAAAAATTATAGATACTTTGGACACGTATCAAGCATCCCCAAGCTTAATTCCTGCTCGTCCTCGAGTAGGTAAATGATAAAAATAGAATTCTTGATGTGGAATGCTACCTAGCATAATTCTCAATGTAATTTTCTTTATTGTGGCATGAATGATCAGATCCGAAAGTTTCAAGATAAAAGTTTAATATTGACAGAAAAACAATAATACTTCAAGCATACTAACAAAGCAATCATGTTTTCTCAAAATAACATGGCCAAAGAAAGTTATCCCTACAAAATCATATAGTCTGGCTATGCTCTATCTTCATCACACAAAGTATTTAATCATGCACAACCCCAATGACAAGCCAAGAAATTGTTTCATACTTTTGATATTCTCAAACTTTTTCAATCTTCACGCAATATATGAGCGTGAGCCATGGATATAGCACTATATGTGGAATAGAATGGTGGTGGTGGTGAAGACAAAAAAAAGGAGAAGACAGTCTCACGTCAACTAGGCGTATCAACGGGCTATGGAGATGCCCATCAATAGATATCAATGTGAGTGAGTAGGGTTTGCCATGCAATGGATGCACTACAGCTATAAGTGTATGAAAGCTCAACAAAAGAAACTAAGTGGGTGTGCATCTAAATCGCTTGCTCACGAAGACCTAGGGCATTTTGAGGAAGCTCATCATTGGAATATACAAGCCAAGTTCTATAATGTAAAATTCCCACTAGTATATGAAAGTGACAACATAGGAGACTCTCTATCATGAAGATCATCGTGCTACTTTGAAGCAAAAGTGTGGTAAAAGGATAGTAACATTGTACCTGCTCTCTTTTTCTCTCTTTTCTCTTTTTTTTATTTGGGACTTTTTTATGGCCTCTTTTTTTTCTTTTTTTTCATCCAGAGTCACATCCCGAGTTGTGGGGGAATCATAGTCTCCATCATCCTTTCCTCACTTGGGACAATGCTCTAATAATGATGATCGTCACACTTTTATTTACTTACAACTCAAAAATTATAACTCGATACTAGAACAAATTATGACTCTATGTGAATGCCTCCGGCGGTGTACCGGGATATGAAATGAATCGAGAGTGACATGTATGAAAGAATTATAAAGGTGTCTTTGCCACAAATACGATGTCAACTACATGATCATGCAAAGCAATATGACAATGATGAAACGTGTCATAACAAACGGAACGGTGGAAAGTTGCATGGAAATATATCTCGGAATTTGCTATGGAAATGCCATAATAGGTAGGTATGGTGGCTGTTTGACGAAGGTATATGGTGGGTGTATGATACCAGCGAAAGGTGTGCGGTATTAGAGAGGCTAGCAATGGTGGAAGGGTGAGAGTGCGTATAATCCATGGACGCAACATTAGTCATAAAGAACTCACATACTTATTGCAAAAATCTATTAGTTATCGAAACAAAGTACTACGTGCATGCTCCTAGGGGGATAGATTGGTAGGAAAAGACCATCGCTCGTCCCCGACCGCCACTCATAAGGAAGGCAATCAATAAATAAATCATGCTCCGACTTCATCACATAACGGTTCACCATACGTGCATGCTACGGGAATCACAAACTTTAGAACAACTATTTCTCAAATTCACAACTACTCAACGAGCATGACTCTAATATCACCATCTTCATATCTCAAAACAATCATCAAATATCAAACTTCTCATAGTATTCAATGCACTTTTTATGGAAGTTTTTATTATACCCATCTTGGATGCCTATCATATTAGGACTAATTTTATAACCAAAGAAAATTACCATGCTGTTCTAAAAGACTCTCAAAATGATATAAGTGAAGCATGAGAGATCAATAATTTCTATAAAATAAAACCACCACCGTGCTCAAAAAGGATAGAAGTGGCACTAGAGCAAAACTATCTAGCTCAAAAGATATAAGTGAAGCACGTAGAGTATTCTAATAAATTCTGATTCATGTGTTGAAAGGATCGAGAAGAGGTGTCTAGAGGGGGGGTGATTAGACACTAAGTGCCAAAAGTTGCAGTTTTTAATTTCTTTAAGTTGAAGTGGAGTTTTGGCGCAAGTTTAACAAACACAATACATATCAAGCAAGCATGCAAAGAGTATATGAGCAGCGGAAAGTAAAGCATGCAACTTGCAAGAATGTAATGGGAAGGGTTTCGAGAATTCAAACGCAATTGGAGACACAGATGTTTTTGTTGTGGTTCCGATAGGTGGTGCTATCGTACATCCATGTTGATGGAGACTTCAACCCACGAAGGGTAATGGTTGCGCGAGTCCACGGAGGGCTCCACCCACGAAGGGTCCACGAAGAAGTAACCTTGTCTATCCCATCATGGCCATCGCCCACGAAGGACTTGCCTCACTAGCGGTAGATCTTCAGGAAGTAAGCGATCTTCTTGCCCTTACAAACTCCTTGGTTCAACTCCACAATCTTGTCAGAGGCTCCCAAGTGACACCTAGCCAATCTAGGAGACACCACTCTCCAAGAAGTAACAAATGGTGTGTTGATGATGAACTCCTTGCTCTTGTGCTTCAAATGATAGTCTCCCCAACACTCAACTCTCTCTCACAGGGTATGGATTTGGTCAAAAGAAGATTTGAGCGGAAAGCAACTTGGGAAAGGCTAGAGATCAAGATTCATATGGTGGGAATGGAATATCTTGGCCTCAACACATGAGTAGGTGGTTCTCTATTAGAAAATGTGTATTGGAAGTGTAGGTATGTTCTGACGGCTCTCTCTCCACGAATGAAGAGTGGGTGGAGGGCTATATATAGCCTCCACAGAAAATCTAACCGTTACACACAATTTACCAATCTCGGTGGGACCGAATTGATAAACTCGGTCGGACCGATTCAGCAAATCTAGTGACCGTTAGGGTTTTCGGTGGGACCAACTGGATCAACTTGGTGGGACCGATGTGCTAGGGTTAGGGTAAATCGAAAACTCGGTTTGACCGATTACTCAAACTCGGTGGGACCGATTTGGGTAATAAGTGAAATAGAGAGTTGGCCAAGCAAACTCGGTGGGGCCGATTGCATATCTTGGTGGGACCAAAAATATTGCAACAGGTAACAGAGAGTTTGCAAGCCCATCTCGGTGAGACCGAGATCCCATTGGTGAGACCGAACTGATTAGGGTTTCTGGCAGTGGCTATGTCAACTGAACTCGGTGGCTCCGGATAGAAAGAATCGGTGGGGCCGAGTTGGATATTTGGTGTGGGACATATTTGGAAGTGAGAAAGTGGTTGAGGGCTTTGGATCATATCACTAAGCACTTTGAGCAAGCAAGCCATTAAGCAACACCTCATCCCTTCTTAATAGTATTGGCTTTCCTATAGACTCAATGTGATCTTGGATCACTAAAATAGAAAATGTAGAGTCTTGAGCTTGGAGCTTGAGCCAATCCTTTGTCCTTAGCATCTTGAAGGGGTTCCACATCCTCTAGTCCATGCCACTTCATTGTTGAACTTATCTGAAACAAACTAGGTAAAAGTGTTAGTCCAACAAGAGATATGTTGTCATTAATTACCAAAACCACCTAGGGAGCACTTGTGCTTTCATGTGTGTCTCTCCAAAAGGTGTGTACAGCAAGGATGATTGTGTTAAACTAAAAATCAAAGACTCAAATCATAGAATGCGCTCCAAGCAAAACACATATCATGTGGTGAATAAAAATATAGCCTCAAGTGAAGTTATCGATAGACGAAGACGAAAGAGGGGATGCCTTCCGGGGCATCCCCAAGCTTAGACTTTTGGTTGTCCTTTAATTTTACCTTGGGGTGCCTTGGGCATCCCCAAGCTTAGGCTCTTGCCACTCCTTATTCCAAAATCCATCAAATCTTTACCCAAAACTTGAAAACTTCACAACACAAAACTCAACAGAAAATCTCATGAGCTTCGTTAGTATAAAAAAACAAACCACCACATCAAGGTACTGTAATGAACTCATTCTTTAT
>NC_057800.1:347938751-347949262 GCF_018294505.1 Triticum aestivum | reverse complement strand
CGATAGTAGCCATAGATTCATCAAAATAAGCAAACAACACACGAAAAACAGAATCTGTCAAAAACAGTACAGTCTGTAGTAAACTGTAGGTTTCGAATACTTCTGTAACCCCAAAAATTCTTAAATAAATTGGTGGACGTGAGGAATTTGTCTATTAATCATCTGCAAATAGAATCAACCTAATCGCACTCTCCAATAAAGAATGGCAGCTAATCTCGTGAGCAATAAAGTTTCTGTTTTTTACAGCAAGATCGCAAAGACTTCCCCCATGTCTTCCCAAAGGTTCTACTTGGCAAAACACTAATTAAAAACATAAAACCACATCTAAACAGAATCTAGATGAATTATTTATTACTAAATAGGAAAAAAACAAGAAACAAAAATAAAATTGGGTTGCCTCCCAACAAGCGCTATCGTTTAACGCCCCTAGCTAGGCATAAAAACAAGAATAGATCTAGGTATTGTCATCTTTGGTATGCAATCCATAAGTGGCCCTCATAATAGATTCATAAGGTAATTTAATTTTCTTCCTAGGAAAGTGTTCCATGCCTTTCCTTAACGGAAATTGGAATCTAATATTTCCTTCTTTCATATCAATAATTGCACCAATCGTTCTAAGGAAAGGTCTACCAAGAATAATAGGACATGTAGGATTGCAATCTATATCAAGAACAATGAAATCTACGGGCACATAATTCCTATTTGCAACAATAAGAACATCATTAATCCTTCCCATAGGTTTCTTAATGGTGGAATCCACAAGATGCAAATTTAAAGCACAATCATCAAATTCACGGAAACCAAACACATCACACAAAGTTCTTGGAATCGTGGAAACACTAGCACCCAAATCACATAAAGCATAGCACTCATGATCTCTAATTTTAATTTTAATAGTAGGTTCCCACTTATCATAAAGTTTTCTAGGCATAGAAACTTCTAATTCAAGCTTTTCTTCATAGGATTGCATTAAAGCATCAAAGATGTGTTTGGTAAAAGCTTTATTTTGATCATAAGCATGAGGAGAATTTAGCACGGATTGCAACAAGGAAATACAATCTATCAAAGAGCAATTATCATAATTAAATTCCTTGAAATCCAAAATAGTGGGTTTATTGCTAGGTAAAGTTTTGACCTCTTCAATCCCACTTTTACCAATTTTTGCATCAAGATCTAAAAACTTCGAATCATTGGGACGCCTTTTAACTAAAGTTGACTCATCTCCAGTCCCATCATTATCAAGATTCATATTGCAAAACAAGGATTTAATAGGAGAGACATCAATCACTTTTAGATCTTCATCCTTATTATCATCTAATTCTTCCGGTTTGGCGGCCATCTTATTAACTAAGGTGGCCTGCTTATCCAAAATTTGGGCTATTAAGTTTTCAAGATGAGCAAACTGAGATTTCAAACCATAAAATTTCTTATACATATCCTCGACCTCTTTATTCATATACTCCATAAAATATTTTTTCTCTTTAAGCTCATTTACGAAGAAATTATTATGCTCAAATTGTAAGGACATAAAACTTCTAACGTCGTTTTCAATTTCTTCCAACCTTTTATGATGAAGATCAATACTTTTTGGAAGAGACATCGTGACAAACAATCCAACACACAAGCATACAAGAAGCAAGCAGAAAGAGGCGAACAGAAAAGAGGCGAACGGAAAAGAGGGCAAATAAAACGGCAAGGGTGAAGTGGGGGAGAGGAAAATGATAGGCAAATGGCAAATAATGTAATGTGAGGGATAAGAGTTTGTGATGGGTACTTGGTATGTCTTGACTTGTGCGTAGATCTCCCTGGCAACGGCGCCATAAATGGCTTGTTGACGGGAGATCAAATCTTGACTTGACTTGGTGCAACCTCCCCGGCAACGGCGCGAGAAATCCTTCTTCCTACCTCTTGAGCATGCGTTGGTTTTCCCTTGAAGAGGAATGGGTGATGCAGCAAAGTAGCGTAAGTATTTCCCTCAGTTTTTGAGAACCAAGGTATCAATCCAGTAGGAGATTACACGCAAGTCCCTCGTACCTGCACAAACAAACAAGAACCTCGCAACCAACATGATAAAGGGGTTGTCAATCAATTCACGGTCACTTACAAAAGTGAGATCTGATAGAGATAATAAGATAAATATTTTTGGTATTTTTGTTGTATAGATTGGAAAATAAAGATTGCAAAATAAAAAGGCGGCAGAAATAGTAGATAGGAAAATATTATGATGGAAGATAGACCCGGGGGCCATAGGTTTCACTAGTGGCTTCTCTCAAGATAGCAAATTTTACGGTGGGTGAACAAATTACTGTCGAGCAATTGATGGAAAAGCGCATAGTTATGAGAATACCTAGGCATGATCATGTATATAGGCATCACGTTCACGACAAGTGGACCGAAACGATTCTGCATCTACTACTATTATCCACACATCGACCGCTATCCAGCATGCATCTAGAGTATTAAGTTCATAAGAACAGAGTAACGCATTAGGCAAGATGACATGATGTAGAGGGATAAACTCAAGCAATATGATATAAACCCCATTTTTTATCCTCGAAGGCAACAATACAATACGTGCTTTGCTGCCCCTGCTGTCATTGGGAAAGGACACCGCAAGATTGAACACAAAGCTAAGAACTTCTCCCATTGCAAGAAAGATCAATCTAGTAGGCCAAACCAAACTAATAATTCGAAGAGACTTGCAAAGATATTAAATCATGCATAAAAGAATTCAGAGAAGAATCAAATATTGTTCATAGATAATCTTGATCATAAGCCCACAATTCATCAGATCTTGACAAACACACCACAAAAAGAATTACATCGAATAGATCTCCAAGAGAATCAAGGAGAACTTTGTACTGAGATCCAAAGAGAGAGAAGAAGCCATCTAGCTAATAACTATGGACCTGAAGGCCTATGGTAAACTACTCACACATCATCGGAAAGGCTATGGTGTTGATGTAGAAGCCCTTCGTGATCGATTCCCCCTCCGGCGGAGCGCCGGAAAAGGCCCCAAGATGGGATCTCATGGGTACATAAGGTTGCGGTGGTAGAAATAGGGTTTTATGGTGCTATCGGATGATTTCGGGGTATATGAGTATATATAGGCGAAAGAAGTAGGTGAGCGGAGCCACGAGAGGCCCACGAGGGTGGGGGCGTGCCCTCCTACCTCGTGGCCGCCTCGTTGCTTCCTTGACATCCACTCCAAGTCTCCTGGATTAAGTTGGCTCCAAAAATAACTCTCACGAAGGTTTCATTCCGTTTGATATTCCTTTTCTGCGAAACACTGAAATAGGCAAAAAACAACAATTTGCACTGGGCCTTTGGTTAGTAGGTTAGTCCCAAAAATAATATGAAAGTGCATAGCAAAGCCCATTAAACATACAAAATAGATAATATAATAGCATGGAACAATAAAAAATTATAGATACGTTGGAGACATATAATTGCATCGTCGTGTCAAGTTGCTCGTCTTAGCGTCTAGTCTTTTAGTGTTTCGAGTTCTGGTCATAAGTTGTGACGCCGCCACCGCACCATCATCATCGCCCCTGCCATCGACCACCACCACTTATCTGCCACCGCTCTGAATTCGTATCCATATACCACCACCAATCAATATCCATATACCACCACCGATCCGTATCCATATACCACCACCGCTGCCATATACCACCACCGCTGCCATATCCTACCACCATATATCCACCACCAATCCGAGTTCTTTTCATATTAGGTTTGTTTTTGTGATCCATCTAATTTCCGATTCATGTTTCCTTGCCTGAGTAGGTTTCAAAAAAAATTCTGGAGACCCCCGGGCAGTTTTAGGCCAAAATTTTGGCGATCGAAAATATTTTTTCCATATCCTATTTTTAGGCTTTTCCGAGCTTTTGGAGACACTCGCCATCATAGTGATTTTTTGTCGCACTTTTTCATCGTCGCTGCCCTGATTTCCGAAAAAAATTGTCAAAATTTTTTCATGCCCATCCTGTCATTTTGACCTCGGAAGAGTTTTGAGACACTCGCAATTATAGTGCTTTTTTGCAAAAAAAGAGGAGCGTAAAAAAGAGCGCAAAAAAAAACAGAGCGAAAAAATCCAGAGTGTGCTTTTCCCTTGTTTACGTGCAGCGTTGTGATTTTATTAGTGTTCTAGGCTCGCATCTCTAGCACGGTCTAGCCTAGGACCAACACAGTACCGTCGTTGAGCGTTTATTCAACTTTGCATCTCTAAATTAATTATTGCTAATCTTTTTGCTACCATATTATAACCCTTCCTAGCTCCACATAAATCTATGTCATTCGTTGGACTCTCCCTGGTAATCGCTCTATCCAAGCTTTGAGAGTTTTGACTACAACGGTTGCCGATCACCACCTGCTACTGGGTAAGAACTGGTAAGAATTTGAGATTTTCTTGATGGATTTGTGACACCCACCACCATAACTTGTTAGTAGTCTGTAGGATCATATTCTTGTGTGTTTCTATTGCTGCTAACCATGGCAGGATCACAAGCCGATGAGATTGACTGGGAGAACTTGACGAACAAGGAGCTTCATGATAAGTTTCAGCAAATGATGAGTGGATAGGTGCAAGATGTGCTAAACAAATTTGAAGAGGCCATGGAGAAGACGTTCGAAACAAAGCTCAATAACAAGTTTACTGAATAGCTTTCGCGTTTTCCACCACCACCGTCGGCTGCACCTGTCGCACCTCTACAACAACAACAATAACAAAAACAACAACAACAACATCACCTTCCAAATCAAGTGGGACGAGCACTGCGCGTTCCCATTGAGCCTGGTCAAAATTCTGGTGCCGCTGTTGATGCTTTTGTAGCTCCTGCTGCTACTATAGAGGTGGAGGACCATTACGAGGATGAGGTTGATCAAAATCAGAACTACGTGCAACCACCAGCACCACCACCACCAGTTCGTCCTCATGCATATCATCGCAACGGTAGGGCCGCACCACCACCTGAGGTACGAGATCATGACCATCTTCCTAAACTAAAATTGAATATTCCACCATTTGAGAGTATATATGTTCCTGATATATATCTTACTTGGGAGTTGGAAACTGAACAACAGTTTACATGTTTACAATATCCTGAGGAGAGATGTGTTCCTGCTGCTGTTTGTGCTTTCACTAGCTTTGCATGTGTTTGGTGGTCTGAACATTGTAGATTTCCAGCTACTTGGGCTGCTTTGGAAACGGCTATGCGTACTCGTTGAGTTCCACCATATTATCAACATGAATTACTTCAAAAATTGCAGTGCTTAAGACAAGGAAAAAATTATGTAGAAGAATATTATCAGGAATTACAAACTGGCATGATTAGATGTGGTATTGTTGAGGAGAATGAAGCTATGCTTGCCCGTTTTATGGGTGGATTAAATAGACATATTCATACCATTCTAGAGTATAAGGAGTATAATAATATCACTCATTTATTCCATCTTGCTTGTAAAGCTGAACGTGAAGTGCAGGATCGACAGGCATTGGCGCGAACTAACTTTTCTACAGGTCGACCTTCATCATGGACACCACATGCATCTTCTACTTCCACTGCACTAGCACCTCCATCAGGTGCCACCTCCATCCGTGATACAAGAAAGCAGGCACAACCACCACTATCTGCCAAGAGCACACCTACCGGGCCTGCACAGAGCTCTTCTTTTTCCATGGCATCAATAGGGCACACAATTGATATTATTTGCCGTTGTTGTAAGGGAAGAGGTCATTATGCGAGAGAATGCAAATCTTAGCGCGTGATGATTGCTACTGAGGATGGTGGGTATGAGTCCGCTAGACTATGATGAGGAGACTTTGGCTCTTATTACACGTGAAGAACACAGTGGAGATGATTCTGATCATGAGACGCAATACATGGCTCCTGAAGATGCTGACATGTATGAATGTTTAGTTGCTCAATCTGTTTTGAGTGTGCAGGTCACACAAGCTAAGCAAAATCATAGGCATAATTTGTTCCATACAAAGGGAGTTGTCAAGGAACGTTTTGTTCGTGTCATCATAGATGGAGGGAGCTACATCAACTTGGCTAGCATGGACATGGTGGAGAAGCTATCTCTCACCTTAAGACCACATCCACATCCTTACTACATCCAATGGTTCAACAACAGCGGCAAGGTTAAGGTAACACGTACTGTTTGTGTGCATTTTAGTATCTCTACATATGCTGATTATGTTGATTGTGATGTGGTACCTATGCAAGCACCCTTATTACTTGGTAGACCATGGCAATTTGATAAAAAAATTGTACACCATGGTAGAAACAATCAGTATACTCTTGTTCATAAGGATAAAAATATTACTTTGGTTCCTATGACTCCTGATTCCATTTTGAAAGATGATATTAATAGAGCTAATAAAGCAAAACAGGAGAAAAATAAGAGTGAAAATTAGATTGTGGCAAAAGAATTTGTGCAACAAATGAAGCCTAATAATAAACCATCTAGTGTTGTTTCTGAAATTAAATTGAGAAGTGCATGTTTACTTGCCACCAAATCTGATATTGATGAGCTAGATTTTAGAAAATATGTTTGCTATGCTTTTGTGGGCAAAGAGGCATTATTTTCATTCAAGGACGTGCCTTCCTCTTTGCCCCCTGCTGTCACTAGCATTTTGAGGAGTTCGCTGACGTCTTCCCACAAGACGTGCCACCGGGATTACCGCCTATTCGAGGGATTGAGCATCAAATTGACTTAATTCCCGCTGCATCGCTACCCAACCGTGCACCATACCGTACCAATCCGGAGGAGAAAAAGGAGATTATGCGTCAAGTACAGGAGCTACTCAAAAAATGTTATATACGAGAATCTCTTAGTCCTTGTGTTGTTCCTACTATACTAGTGCCTAAAAAGGATGGTCCATCGCGTATGTGTGTTGATTGTAGAGGAATTAATAATATTACTATTCGTTATCGTCATCCTATTCCTAGGCTAGATGATATGCTTGATTGAGTGGCTCTACAATATTCTCCAAAGTTGATTTGCGTAGTGGATACCATCCAATTCGTATGAAATTGGGAGATGAATGGAAAACAACATTTAAAACTAAGTTTGGTTTATATGAGTGGTTTGTTGTAACACCCACAATGAGGCATATCTCCCACGTGTCCGGGCACAACTTAGAGGCATAGCCGCATGGTAGGCCTGTCGTGAGAGTGGTAACCTTTACACATCCCATGTACTGAATAAGAAAGGGATAAAGAGTCGGCTTAAAATCGCCACTTCACACAATACAAAATAATCCATACATCATCCAAAGTACAATCAAAGGTCCGACTACGGAACCAAAATAAAGAAAGACAACCCCAAATGTTAGATCCCCGATCGTCCCAACTAGGCTCCACTACTGATCATCAGGAAAGGAAACATAATAGCGACCCAAGTCTTCGTCGAACTCCCACTTGAGTTCGTAGCATCCCATGCACTGGCATCATCGGCACCTGCATCTGTTTGGAAGTATCCGTGAGTCACAAGGACTCAGCAATCTCACACCCACGAGATCAAGACTATTTAAGCTTATGGGTAGGAAAAGGGGTAATGAGGTGGAGCTGCAGCAAGCACTAGCTTATATGGTGGCTAACATACGCAAATAAGAGCCAGAAGAGAAGCAATGCACGGTCGAGAAGCTATAAGTGATCAAGAAGTGATCCTAAAACTACTTATGTTCAAGCATAACACAAGACCGTGTTCTCTTCCCGGACTCCGCCGAAAAGAGACCATCGCAGCTACACACGCGGTTGTTTCGTTTTAATTTAGTTAAGTGTCAAGTTCTCTACAACCGGATATTAACAAATTCCCATCTGCCCATAACTGCGGGCACGGCTTTCAAAAGTTCAAAACCCTGCAGGGGTGTCCCAACTTAGCCCATCACAAGCTCTCACGGTCAACAAAGGATATTCCTTCTCGCGGGAAGACCCGATCAGTCTCGGAATCCCGGTTACAAGACATTTCAACAATGGTAAAACAAGACCAGCAAAGCCGCCCGAATGTGCCAACAAATCCCAATAGGAGCTGCACATATCTCGTTATCAGGGCACACCGGATTGTCCAAACTTCTGGTAGGCCAACCCAGAGTTGCCCCTGGAGGCCACTGGCGGCTGACAAGTTGGACCAACACTCAGAGGAGCACTGGCCCGGGGGTTTAAAATAAAGATGACCCTTGAGGCTGTGGAACCCAAGGAAAAAGGCTTAGGTGGCAAATGGTAAAACCAAGGTTGGGCCTTGATGGAGGAGTTTTATTCAAAGCAAGCTGTCAAGGGGTTCCCATAACACCCAACCGCCTAAGGACGCAAAATCAAGGAACATAACATCAGTATGACGGAAACTAGGGCAGCAAGAGTAGAACAAAACACTAGGCATAAGGCCGAGCCTTCCACCCTTTACCAAGTATATAGATGCATTAAAGTAAATAAGAGATACTAATGATATCCCAACAATATCCATGTTCCAACAAGGAACAAACTTCATCTTCACCTGCAACTAGCAATGTTATAAGAGGGGCTGAGCAAAAGCGGTAACATAGCCAAACAATGGTTTGCTCGGAAAGGTGGGTTAGAGGTTTGACATGGCAATATGGGAGGCATGATATAGCAAGTGGTAGGTAGCGCGACATAGCAAAAGAGCGAACAACTAGCAAGCAAAGAAAGAAGTTATTTCGAGGGTATGGTCATCTTGCCTGCAAAGTTCTAAGAGTTGTCAAAGCTTGATCCTCCTAAGCATTCTCAACAGGTTCCTTGGTCACGTACTCGTCTCCCGGCTGTACCCAAAGCAAGAACACAAGAAAATGACCAACAATCAATCACGATGTAATGCACAAGCAACATGATGCAAAACATGGCATGATATGCGAGATGTGATATGCAATGCATATGCATGCTCCGGTAGGAAAATAATGATCAAGGCATCAACTTGGAAAACCAAGTATGTCGCTGGAAAGATGAGATGTTTTCGGTTGAAATTGACATAAAGATCACCGGAGACGGATGCACGGTTTGCAAAAGGCAAGCAAAACAAGAATGGCACAATTCTGCGATTAACAGCACGATGCCATCTAGAATGCAACAAGAAACTAAGCTACTGCACTCCAACATAGCAAAAAGTATATGGAACTGATCTACACAAGATGCTTGACAAAACATGAACACTGAGCTACGGCTAAATCACACAAGAGCAGGTTCAAACAAGCATGGCAAAAGTGCAAAAGATATCAGCATCACAGACTTAGTGAAAATACTAACATGCCAGAAATAACATCAGGAAGCACTATTTAGAGCAAGCAAACAACATGCTACATGAACATAGCATAGCAAACAAAGGCATGGAATGATTCTACTAAAAGCATAGATCAAAAGTCCCTTACTGAACATGACCCAAAAAGGCACAGAAGATATGATGGCACCCATGTAAACGTAGAAAGTTTTATTAACAGTTTCGGACAGCAGAAAAACAGAGCATGGCATAAATAGAATTATGAAGGAATGTTTGCGAGCTCAAACCACTCATCACAAGGCCTTGCATGACAAAACAAGCATACTAACAGCAAGATGACATGTTCATGAAGCTAACCATGGCAAGAGCAAGTTCATAGAATGCATGGATCACTAGCAACAACCATGGCGATATTGATTAACATGTTAACATTCTGCCAGGAACATTTTATAGCAAAAGTAGAGAAAGAACAAGACATGCTAGGGCACTCCATAATTTCAAACAGGGGCATGGATGGATAGAGTATAACCACATGTTCAAAACATCCTTACTGAAGAATCTCAAAATAAGCATGGATATCACTGTAGCATCATCTTTACATGGCATCAAAATAACAGCAGGAAAATGACTTAGCAAAATCCTAAGTCCCAGAGAACAGCAACATCACGAAGGCTACTTTGCATGCTTGTGCTAGTCACCACATTGATCACAAAAATACAAGGCAAGCACCCCTGTAAAGCATAGTTCAAAACACATGTAGAGCTCATGCTCATATGAAGCACCCATCAAATGTGGCAAAAATGACAAATCATCATAATCTGATAAGTAGCAGTAGTAAACATTTTATAGCACTCTTACATCAATGATTAGGACATCGAGATGAACTCAAACAAGCATGCCACAATGGAAAGAAATGATTAGCATCTCACAATGAACATTTTGATATATCGTATGCATGAAATGGAGCTACGGTCATGGAGATATGAGGCAAAGAACATGGCATAAAAAATAACATGGCGAAAAGATGGTGGAAAAACGACCTCCAAATTCTGGATCTAGGGTTCCAGTGGCACGCGGATCGAGGTGGCCGGATCTTCGCCGGAGTAACTCGCCGGTCACCGAAGCTCGAATCCGACAGGATCCGGCAGAGCTCGGCGCGGTGGCGCGGCTGGTCGGCGAGGGGCGGCGCTGGAGGAGTGGTGCAGTTGGCGGCGGTGGTGAGAAGGGCGGCGGCGTATGGCGACCGGCGAGGCGAGATGCACGGGTGGCGGTGGCCG
>NC_057800.1:347931538-347938172 GCF_018294505.1 Triticum aestivum | reverse complement strand
GCGCTGGGACGAGCGGGCCTGCACGGTGGACGGCCACGTGGCGGCGGCTGATTCGCCGAGCGGCGGCGGGCGGACGTGTCCGACGCGGTCCGGACGCGTCCGGCGGCGAGGAGGAGCGGGGATAGGGTTTCTTCTGCGTGAGAATTTCGGGGAGGGCACATATTTATAGCTAGGAGGAGGTAGGAGTGTCCAAATGAGGTGTGGTTTTCGCCCACACGATCGTGATCCGATGACGGAGGACATGGAAGAGGTTTGGATTGGTTATTGGGTCGTTTTGGATGGGTGTTGGGCTGCAACACACAAGAGGCCTTCGCGGTTACCCGGTTAACCGTTGGAGTATCAAACGGACTCCAAATGGAATGAAATTTGACAGGCGGTCTACCGGTGGTGTACCAAGGCCACTTGGAAAATCTCGCTCCATTCCGAGAACGTTTAACACCCGCTCACGAAAAGAGACAAGAGGGGTGCACTCATGCATGTGGGAGTGTCGGATTGCAAAATAGACAACGGGGAAAATGCTCAGATGCATGAGACGAACACGTATGCAAATGTGATGCACATGATGCCATGATATGAAATGCATGACATGAACAAGATGCAAAACGAAGACAAAAACCCAACCACGAAGGGAATCTCATAACTTAAAGCCGAAAATGGTAAGAGTCGGAGTTACAAATATGGCAAGTTACATCCGGGGTGTTACAACACTCCACCACTATAAAAGGATCTCGTCCTGAGATCTAGGACTGAAAGAACTCCGGATATTCGGAATAGAGGTGGTCCTCGCGTTCCCAGGTGGCATCTCAGTCAGAATGGTGTGACCACTTCACTTTCAGGAATTTGATTGACTTGTTGCGAGTCTTGCGCTCGGTTTCTTCAAGAATAGCAACGGGATGCTCATGGTAAGACATATCTTCTTGGAGATCAATCTCTTCGAAGTTGATGGTGCGCTCAGGAGTCTTGAAGCACTTGCGAAGCTGTGACACGTGAAACACATCATGCACATTTGCGAAGTTGGACGGAAGCTCAAGTTGATAGGCGAGATCGCCTCTTTTGCCAATGATCTTGAAAGGACCCACGTATCTAGGGGCAAGCTTCCCTTTGATACCGAAGTGACGAGTGCCTTTCATTGGAGAGACGCAGAGTTAGACATGGTCTCCCATCTCGAAAGCCAAATCACGGTGCTTGCTATCATAGTAACTCTTCCGGCGCGATTGCGCGGCTTTGAGATTTTCACGGATGACTTTACACATTTCTTCAGCTTCTGTGATTAAGTCATTTCCAAGAAGTTGGCGTTCACCAGTCTCTGACCAATTGAGAGGAGTACAACACTTTTTGCCATAGAGAATCTTGAATGGGGCCTTGCCCGAACTCGCTTGGAAACTGTTGTTGTAGGAGAACTCGGCATATGGAAGACAATCTTCCCACTTCATACCGAAGGAAATGACACAAGCCCTGAGCATATCTTCAAGGATTTGATTGACTCGCTCAACTTGGCCACTAGTTTGAGGACGGAAAGCTGTGTTGAAGCGAATGTTGGTGCCCATGGCCTTCTGGAAGGAGTCCCAGAACTTGGAGGTGAAAATGCTTCCACGATCTGAAGATATCAATTGCGGAATGCCGTGTAAAGAGACAATTGTAGAGGTGTATAGCTCTGCCAGCGGAGGTGTTGTGATAGATTCTTTGATTGGAAGGAAATGAGCCACTTTAGTAAGCTTGTCGATGACAACAAAGATTGCATCATTTCCATGCTTGGACTTGGGAAATCCAGTGACGAAGTCCATTTCAATATGGTCAAACTTCCATTCTGGAAGAGCAAGAGGTTGGAGGAGACCAGCTGGCCATTGGTGTTCTGCTTTCACCCTTCTGCAGACATCACATTCATTCAGGAATTGAGCAATTTCTCGCTTCATTCGAGTCCACCAATACGACTGCTTGAGGTCATGGTACATCTTTGTACTTCCAGGATGAATGGATAGGAGGGAATTGTGCGCCTCGTTCATAATGACTTTCCTTACATCACCTTTAGGAACCACAATCCGGTCCTCAAAGAAAAGAGTGTCTTTGTCATCAATGCGATAGCACTTGTGCTTGGGTTGGCTCTTGGCAATCCCATTTTTCACCTTCTTCACCATGGAATCAAGAAGTTGTGCCTCACGAATTTGATCTTCCAAAGTAGGATAGACTATGAGGTTTGCAAGAAAGCCTTGAGGAACAACTTGGAGATTTAGTTTGCGGAAAGCTTCACAAAGGTCCGGTTGGAAGGGCTTGAGAATTAAGCTGTTGCAGTAAGCCTTACTGCTCAAAGCATCTGCAATGACATTGGCCTTGCCTGGAGTATATTCAATACTCGGATTGTATTCTTGAATCATTTCGACCCATCGAGTCTATCAGAGGTTGAGGTTGGGTTGAGTGAAGATGTACTGGAGGCTCTTATGATCTATGAAGATGTCCACTTTCCTTCCCAACAAGAGATGTATCCACGTTAATAATGCATGGACAACTGCCGCCAACTCAAGATCATGAGTGGAGTAGTTCCTTCCATTGGGCTTCAATTGACGAGAGGTATAGGCCACAACTTTCTTCTCTTGCATTAACACAGCACCGAGACCTTGCAGGGAGGCATCACAGAAAACTTCAAATGGCTTGGATTCATCAGGAGGAGTCAAAACAGGAGCTGTGACCAGCTTCTCTTTGAGGGTGTTGAAATCAACGTCACATTCAGGCGTCCAAACATACTTGACATGTTTCTGGAGGAGGTTGGAAAGAGGCTTTGCGATCTTAGAGTAATTCTCAACGAATCTTCGACAATAGCTTGCAAGCCCAAGAAAACTGTGGAGCTGCTTGACATTCTGAGGAGGCTCCCAATTCACAATTGCAGAAACCTTCTCGGGATTAACAGCGATGCCTTTGGCGGAGATGATATGACCAAGATAAAGAACTTCGTCAAGCCAGAACTCACACTCGGAAAACTTCGCATAGAATTGATGCTCTCTGAGTTTGTCAAGTACCAATCTCAAATGCTTGGCATGATCCTCCTTATTCTTGGAAAAGACCAAGATATCATCGAGATACACCAGGACGAAATCATTTGTGTAAGGGTTGAAGAAGAATTTCATCATGCGAGAGAATGTTGGAGGAGCATTGACAAGGCCGAAAGACATGACAGTATATTCATAAGCACCATAGCGTGTTCTGAATGTTGTCTTGGGGATATCTTCTTCACGAATACGAATCTGATGATAACCCATACGGAGGTCAAGCTTGGAGAAAACTTGAGCATCCTTAAGTTGCTCAAATAGCTCATTGATGTTGGGAAGTGGATACTTGTTCTTTATTGTCTTCTTGTTCAATGGACGGTAGTCGACACAAAGTCGTTCCGTTCCATCATTCTTCTTGACAATCAGAACACCACAACCCCATGGAGATGAACTCGGTCTGATCAGACCCATACGCTCTTGTTCATCGAGTTGTTTCTTCAACTCCTTCAACTCCTCTGGTCCAATCTTGTAAGGACGTTTGCAAACAGGTTCCGTGCCAGGCTCAAGATCGATAACAAATTCAACTGGCCTGTGAGGAGGCATTCCTGGAAGCTCTTCTGGAAAGGCGTCTTGATATTCACAAAAAACTGGAATCTGAGAGATGGCATTCAACTCGCCCTTCTCATTGAGAGAAAACAGTCGAATGGTATCATCACGAGCGGCATAGATGATCACATCCTCAGAAGATTGTGTCAATTGAATCTGCCTGGCAGCACAATCAAGCTGAGCCTTGTGCTTAGAAATCCAGTCCATGCCGAGAATTAGATCAATATCTGAATCACCAAGAATAATTGGAGAAGAAAGAAATTTATAGTCACCCATCTTGATAGAAACATCCGGAACCATGGAGTTTGCATTCATGCATTTACCCGGAGAGACAACTGATAATGGTCTAGGCAAAACTTGGAAAGCCAACTCATGCTTAGATGCAATGGTCTTGAGATGAAACTAAGCGATGCACTAGTGTCAAAAAGAACTTTTGCAGGAAAGTCATTAACAGGAAGATTACCCATGATCACTTCTGAAGAGTCCTCTGCCTGAGCTGCATTCATCATGTTGACCTTTGCAAACTTGGAATTATGCTTGACCACTGCATTGCTGGAAGATCTCACAGGAGGAGGAGGCGGAAGGCTCCTTTGGTTGAAGCATTTGTTTGCATAGTGCCCTTTCTGCTGACACTTGTTGCAAGTAACCTCTAAGAGTGGACGATGGTAAGGAGCACTTGACCTTGGAGTTTGAGACTGAGCTTTGTTCTGATAGCCTGGGTTGGGTGGGTGGGAAGATCCATTGCCACATTTGCTCTTCTCCTGGTAGGGCTGACGAAACGGAGGAGGAGGAGGCAACCAGAACTTATGTTGCTTAGCTGCTACTTGTGATGAAGAAGAAGATTGAACTACATCCCTGACTCTCTTCTTAGATGCCTCACACTTGAGCTAAGCAGCTTCTTGCTTTAGTGCCATGTTGTAGAATTCATCAAACTTAGTCGTCTCAAGAAGCACGAGAGATAATTGCATATCTTCTCTGAGGCCACCTCTGAATTGATAAATCATACTCTTTTCATCAGGGACATCTTGTTTAGCGAAGCGGGCAAGTTTTTGAAACTGGATATTGTATTGATACACTGACATGCTGCCTTGCTTGAGATTACGGAACTCCTCACGCTTGCTCTCAGCAACACTTTGTGCAATGTGATGAGCTTTCAAGTCTCGGCGGAAATCATTCCAGGTAATCACACGACCTCCTCTGGAATCTCTATATTGTTGATACCACTCAGCAGCTTGATCCTTGAGTTGAAACGAAGCAAACTTGACAAAGTCCTCAGGTATGACATTGCTACATTCAAAATGTTTGCAGATGTCCACGAGCCAATCATCGGCGGCTATGGCCTCGACACAGTTGATGAAGGACTTTGGCTGGTTTGCGAGGAACTGGTTGAGGGTAGCAAACTGAGGCTGATTGTTGCCTTGGCCTGGATTTCTTTGGTTGCCTTGCCCTTGGTTGCGCTCTTGCAAGAGTTGCAAAAGCATCTGAGTGTTGGCATTGGTGGCTGCCATGATAGCTTGCCATGCCTCCAGAGGTGGAGGTGGTGGCGGAGGGTTCGACTGATCCCCATCATTGTGGTCCGGATTCTGACGCGTTGGAGGAGCCATCCTGAAGAGGTTGACATCCGTTAGAATCTTGAAAAACAGATATTCAAGCTGAACAATGGATCGAAATTGCAACATAAAATCTTAACATTCGAACAAGGATGAACGAATGAATTCCAAAGTAAATCATCACACTTCCATTAAGGTTGAGAAGCCACTTAGATAAAGGTCGATGAATAAAGCAACAAGGTACGGATATGAACAAATAAGTGGTAAGGATTACCCAATCACAACCAAATATCTACGGGAAGAAATACTAGAGCTACTTGAATTCCCACCTATAAAACTCCCAAAACTTTCTGGTTATGCAATGAGGTGTTGGGGATACAGGGGAAGCATAATATCTTACCCAAAACTAGCAAATCCTACGTCCAGCTGTATCCATCCTTCAACACATAACCAAGAAACCTTCGGAAATCATGTACCTCAACCTTCGAAAAGCATCTGTTATATGAGTTATGGCAATAATACCAAACTCCCGCCCAGTACTGGGTGGCGGCGAGGTTATCTCACCAACAACTGCATAAAAGAGATTTTTGATGTCGGTGAACTCAGGTATTCCAGAACTGCAACGATAAAATTGTGACGACAACACCTCGGATCTCAACTCCCAGGGACACTGCCACAACCCGTAAATGTCAGGAGGCACCAAGAACAATATTCTCGTCACAAAACCATCAGAACGATTCCAAGATACCTGCGTGATCCTAAAAAAATTCGTGAAATTTGAGAAGAGAAGAGTCAAAACTTCTACGTCAGGAGGCCTCACCAGAGCGACGAAGGGACTGAGAAGTAAAAAGAATCCTACTCTCTGATATATATATAATCCTAAGACTCAAAAACATTTTGTTCTAGACTCAACAACGTCAGCGATTTGATCAAGCAGGGTGTCAGGACCCCGACCCGATGTCACATCGATCTAGCTGGTAACACCTCATATCACTTTGCGGCCTCACGCACGGTATCCCCACGGGTGTCGTCTTACCTTTTCCCAGGACCGTTTGCGCCTTTTGGCTCACGTATATGATAGTGTCGCTAGCATCCATATGATAAAGAGCCCGGGCTGACATGACTAGTCGTAAACCCAAAGTGGCACAGACTTACAGGGACAGGCATCCATGACCCAGCTTCGAACGTGTCGGTCATCAGCAAGTGGGTTCGGGCTGTAGCACTGGGCTAGCAGGACTCCGGTAAACCGGGCTGTAGCGGGCTAACAGGACTCCGGTACTCAAAGCGTGACATTTCCCCGAAGGGACAGACACAGGAACGAAGAAGGACACATGCCGGCCAGCCTAAGTGTTCCAGAGCAGTAGCAAGCTACCATGGCTCAGCGGTAACACTAGGAGACATTTCCCGGTAAGAGAGGCTACCAAAGATAAACAACTAGATAGTCAGATCCCACACATACCAAGCATTTCAATCATACACACAATATGCTCGATATGT